>NC_057805.1:415970875-415971403 GCF_018294505.1 Triticum aestivum | reverse complement strand
CCCGGCAACGCTCACTGTTCATCCAATCGATCGGCTTCAGTTAGCAGCAGTAGCGAAGGAATCGCTCGATCGGGTTCAGTTAACAGCCATCGATCGATCGCTCTGGTTCAGTAACGCGTAGCCTGCAGTGCAATCGCTCGGGTTCAGTTAGAGCCCAACGCCTCGCTCGGGTTCAGTTAGAGCCAACGCCTTGCACACACGCGCGTACGTGTATGAGAGAAACACGCATCGCTCGGTCCCCGACCTCCCACCGTAACCGGGAACTCCCCGAAATTTTCCTCCCCCTCGCTTCTACCACGGTTTTTTCCGTCATGGACGGCCCAAAGAATGTCATGCAGCTGCGTCTCCGGCCCGCCCAGGACGAAAAGCCCATTTTCTGTCATGATTTTTTGTCATAGAAGTAGGAGCCCACCACATCTATGATGATACCGGGTTTTGTCACAATTATCGTCATAGAAGTGTCATATGTATGACAGAAATTTTTTTCGTTCGGCCCAAAATGTCACGGATGTGTCTTTTTTTGTAGTG